>NC_069503.1:283641293-283663793 GCF_027579735.1 Bombina bombina | reverse complement strand
AAAAGATAGGATACGCAAATGGCGTAAGGGGATCTGCGGTATGGAAAAGTCGCGGCTGGAAAGTGAGCGTTAGACCCTTTCCTGACTGACTCTAAATACCAGCGGTAGCCCAAAACCAGCGTTAGGAGCCTCTAACACTGGTTTTGACGGCTAACGCAAAACTCTAAATCTAGGCGTATATTTTCACTTTAGGTTGTGGACTCTACCCATGCACTTCTTAGGCTCACTCATTAGCATAGGAATCACATGACAATTTCAGTGAGTAGTTCTCCTAAGCCCTGATAAGTCAAATGATGTTCCTGTATGAATGACGTATACGGAAATAAACTCTGTTCCGAAATTAAAGATTTCCGAACAAACTACACAATGTTCGTCTAAAAAAGGGCAAAAAGGTATTATTAGACTACTCATGATAAGTTCTAAGACCGGAATTAGCATCCAGTAAGGATATTATTAAATATACGATCAAACAAAAATAGGGATCTAAGTTTTGAATCATGAGCCATGTTAAACAGCTTCAAGCTCCTTGCCAAGATCTGATACTTAAAATGATCTTTTGATCTGAATGTTATCAATTCGTTCAGCACCTCATATTTATTTATAAAGGTTATATTCAGTCTTTGGCACCTTAATATTAAGATTTATATTTCTAAATGGATCAATATGACACCCTATAGAAATATACAATACGGTATTGATATGACACTGATCACAAGATTAATTTTTGAATAAAAAGTTATGTGTATGTATATATTTGTTTGTTAGAGGAAGGTTGAAGAAAGTTTTCATATGAATTGATATATATTTGTAAACTCCTCCTATTGTGTGTGACGTTTCTAATGAGATCAATTATGTGCATACACACCTGAATAGGTATGCCATTTGATAATGAATCCGGATAGGCTATGTGTTTGTATTTAAGCCAGTACTCTCATTGTAAGATTAGAAGCCTGATGAAACAGACAGCAGTCTGAGAAACGCATTGCTTATTGTATTTTAATATCAAGTGTTATATTGTTGACACTTTGATTTTTTATCCTTTTATTAAATTGTGGTTTTGTTACAATCCAACTTTGAGAGTCTGAGCTTATTCGGTCTTGTGAGACATTGGAGGAACCAGTAATCTGGCTGTTTCAGTGAGCTGGGACACTGTGAGATCCCAGTCTGTTTGATTTAGCACACCTGAGTGCTGCTCCACTTGAGAGTATTATTCTGATTATCACATTATTCGTTTGCATCAACTGTACACTTGGAGGCGCCTTTGTTTTTGTGATCCATTTCACAGAGAATACTTGTCAACAGGAAAGAGATTGTGTAACATTTGTTACTCAGTATTCATCAGACTATAAAGACATATGCAAAGTGTTTAAAACAAACCCTTACCTATGTTAAGTGCAGATGAGGGATTAATAGAAGAGGCCAAAAAGGGTTGTAGATTTTCCTATAGGAAAGGGGTCACACTTGGGAAAATTCTTTCTCCTAGTGACTTTCCACATGATTCACCTACCTCTTCTTAGCTCACTTCTAAAGGAATGTACAGATGCGGCTATGGCCCATGCATTCCTTGTGGCTTTATCCAAACAGGAGACAAATTTAAGTCATTTTCAACAGACAAAGAATATCAGATTGAGAGTTGCGTAAATTGCAGATCAAAATATGTAATTTACATGGCCTGGTGCACCTGTTCAGGTAAACAATATATAGGATGCACTTCCAGGGAAGCCAGAGAGAGAATTCAACAGCATCTCTCAGATATAAAAAGATCAGATGCAAAATCAGAATTAGCAAAACACTTCATTGAAGTACATAATAGCTCTAATTAGGGCTGCACGATTAATCGCAGATGCGGTTTTAAACCACGATTAATCACCGCGGTTTTAAAAACCGCGAGAGTACGCAATTTCTTTTTTTTTTTTTAAAAAATCCTCAGATTGTCCTGAAAACGGAGGCGAAGAGGGAGGATGAGTGGCAGACCAGTGTGCGGCCGTAGGCGGACCAGAGAATGCCTGCGAAACAGCCATTTTGGAAGAGATTGAAGAGTGTGTGGGAGTCATCTGGGAGTAGTGTGGGGGTGGTCAAGCAGTGGTGTGGCGGTGGGACAGCTCAAAGTTGTGAGCAATAAAGTGAGTATTGTACAAATACTTTATAGTGCCTTACTGACTTTTTTTTTTTTTTTTTAAACTTCTTTTGTGGTTTGTATTTTTATGCTCCAAGAGTGCATTGGACATTGAGAAACATGTACAGTAAGATTATGTAGTGTACTGTTAAATAAAGGGACTTTATACTATCTATGTAACCACAGCACAAGTAGCACTAGCTAATTTTATTTTAACTATTTTGTGGTTTGTATTTTTATGCTCCAAGACTGTATTGGACATTGAGAAACATGTACAGTAAGATTCTGCAGTGTTTAATAAACGTTTTATTGAAAAATGAAGGTGTTATAGTAATTTTTAATAAAATGGCGATTAAATCGCAATCACAGTTTTTTTTTTTTTTTTTTTTTTTAAATCGCGATTTTTCTTTTCACCCAGCCCTAGCTCAAATTAAACCTTTAAGTGGAAAGTGGTGGAAAAACTCAGGAAACCAAAAAGAGGAGGTGACATTAATAAATTTCTATACAAACGTGAGGCATTTTGGATTTTTTCCTTGTCAACTAGAATTCCAAATGGGTACAATTCCGTTTATGATATCATCAACTTTTGGGAATAATATCACTGAATTCCTCTGAGCTCTGAGTTTTTCCAACAAACTACCATTTTAGGTGGATGTCGGCTTCTCTATATTTTAGTGTATTCTATGTTTACTTTAACACTAATTGTCTAGGAATATACTACATTACATTAAGGCGGCGCCAGCTCCTTGTTAATGAGTAGAGTATAGGTCCATTTTAATAATAATGAGAAACAACTGTCTTTCAGTTGGCTCCTATGGTATAGGCCTTGCAAAAAATGTTTTTTCCTATTCTTATGTTCAAGCTATAACCTATTGAAGGTAATTAGAATTAAAAACCAAAGCTTAAGACTTTGAATATTTAATCTAATAAGTTATGTATATTAGGTTACTCATACACAAGTAAAGTATTTGTAAAAGTATAATTATTTGATAAGGAATACAACAATATGAGATTTTTCTGTAATTTGATTTACAGTATATAATTGGTAGTATAACACTATTATCTGATATTTGTGAGTTACTGAATAACCACAATATTTTAATGTGATTATTGTTTTAATTAAGTCTATGATTAAGGCCACAAGCCAAAACATGTTAGACCATTTTTCACTGAGCTGATTTCTATTTTAAACTGTATCATTAAAATTTTGGATTTTATAAAGAAGATTTGTGCCGACTTCCTTCATCTACTTATATATATATATATATATATATATATATATATATATATATATATATATATATATATATATATATATATTATATTATATACGCACACACACACACACACACACACAATATATATATATATATGTGTGTGTGTGTAGATCTGCACTCACTGGACTTTAAATAACAAAACGTGGTTTATTGTATTGTGACGTTTGATATACATGCATACATACTGTACATACACACACTCACCGGCCACTTTATTAGGTACACCTTGCAAGTACAGGGTTAAACTCCCTTTAGCCTTCATAACTGCCTTAATTATTCATGGCATAGATCCAACAAGGTGTTGGAAACATTCCTTAGACATTTTGGTCCATAATGACATGATAGCATCATGCAGTTGCTGCCCATTTGTCGGCTACACATCCATGATGCAAATCTCCCATTCCACCACATCCCATTATCCTGCTGGAAGTAGAAATCATAAGATGGGTACACTGTAGTCATAAAGGGATGGACTTGGTCAGCAACAATACTCAGGTAGGCCATGGCGTTTCAACGATGCTCAATTGGTACTAAAGGGGCCCAAAGTGTGCCAAGAAAATATCCCCCACACCATTACACCACCACCACCAGTCTGAACCCATGATACAAGGCAGGATGGATCCATGCTTTCATGTTGTTTACGCGAAATTCTGATCCTACCATCTGAATGTCGCAGCTGAAATCGAGACTCAGACCAGGCAACATTTTTCCAATCTTATATTGTCCAATTTTGGTGAGCCTCTGCAAATTCTAGCCTCAGTTTCCTCTTCTTAGCTGACAGGAGTGGCACCCGGTGTTGTCTTCTACTGCTGTAGCCCATTTGCTTCAAGGTTACACGTGTTGTGCGTTCAGAAATGGTATTCTTCATACCTTGGTTATTGTCACTCTCTAGCTTTGAATTATAACCCATATATTTATGCATATATGTAGTTTTTGTAAGCAGAGATTTAGAGAAAAGAATATATAATTGTAGATACCTTCTATTATATAAACCTCTGCAGAGTTAATATACATCAAAGGTGAAATAAGGCAAAAACAACTTAACATGTTATGCACAAAACAAATAAGAATATTTATAAACCAAAGAGGTAAGGTTAAAGGGACATAAAACACAAACATTTTCTTTCATACTATAACTGCATATTCTCCTACAAATCTTTATCTCTGGTATGTGCATAAGGACTCCATTTTAACCCTGCTTCACATACTATAACTGCATATTCTCCTACAAATCTTTATCTCTGGTATGTGCATAAAGACTTCATTTTAACCCTGCTTCACATATTTTAACCCTGCTTCACATACTATAACTGCATATTCCCCTACAAATCTTTATCTCTGGTATGTCTCTATTACCTTAAAAAACAAAACAAAAACAAAAACAACAACTTTCTTCTCTCTGTCTTTCAGTTTGATAAGAAAGGTACCATCTGCAATGTTTGCTTATGCCTTGTTTGATCCTGCTCTAAATGTATGACCTTTGCTAATTAGAAGCATGTGACTGTTATTACCTTTAAATTGAATATCCCCAGCTTGTTACATTCAAGCTTAGCTTGTTCGATCAGTGCAGCACTGCATGTGTGTAGTTCTCTAAATGTGCTAGTTCATAAATGTAGAGAGAGTTATAACAACGGAGTTAGACAAAGGAGTGGACAACAGAGATAAGTACTTTTCAAATTTACCAAATTAAATGCAAACATGCTATACTTTCTAATATCTTTATTAACCTTTCCCTCCCTTTTCCTTAAACAGCTCTTCCATTCACAAACAGCAATCAGAACATTCATATTTCTCCTTCTCTTCTACCTTCCCCTCTCTTCAACACACATGAAAACTATTCCTATCTCACATCCCTCAGCCAGCCATGCTTCACTGATCCTAAACTTAAACACTCACATAAGACACATTCTCATCTCCTTTCACTCACCATCTTTCTTCTTCTTGCAGCTGGGGATGTCTCGCCTAACCCAGGTCCACCCTCTGCTTCCCTCAGATCACTACCCCAAATGACACCTCATACACCTTGCCCACGTAACCCTCTAAACCTCATTAACTGCACCTCTATTAGTACACCCCAATTCTCGTGTGCCCTTTGGAATGCACGCTCGGTATGCAATAAGCTTACATCTATTCACGACCTATTTATTTCACGTTCACTTAACCTGTTAGCCTTTACTGAAACTTGGCTTTTCTCCTCTAACACAACTCCTGTAGCCTCTCTGTCCTATGGCGGCCTGCATTTCAGTCACACTCCCAGGCCTGGAGACAAACAAGGAGGAGGAGTAGGAATTCTCTTGTCTCCACACAGTACCTTTCACGGCATTCCTTCACCCCCTCTCTTTCCTTCCCATCTTTTGAAGTTCACGCTATGCGCCTCTTCTCCCCTATAGCTCTTCGTGTTGCAGTTATCTATCGGCCCCCTGGCCCAGCATCACAATTTCTGGACCACTTTGAAGCCTGGCTTCCACATTTTCTCTCTTGTAATGTCCCTTCTCTCATCTTAGGGGACTTCAACATACCCCTTGATAATCCTAACATGCCTGCTGCCTCTAAACTTCTATCCCTTACCACCTCTTTAGGCCTGTCCCAATGGACATCTCCAACACACTGTGAAGGCAACTCCAAAGACCTGGTCTTCACAAATCTCTGTGCTGTTTCCAACTCCCTTAACCTCCCCTTTCCTCTCTCTGATCTACCACTACTCTCTCTGATCTACTAACTTTCTCTCTTACTCTACCTACTACATCTTTGCAAGCCTCAAAAAAACTGCTACCTTACAGGAACTTAAATGACTTGGATCTCACAGACTTTTCCACTCAACTGAGTCCTCTGCTCTCTGACATTTCATCCCTCTCTTGTCCAAACCTCGTGACTCTACAGTATAATTCGGCACTAAAATCAACACTTGACAAAACTGCACCCTCCATTCTTCGACGTACATCAATCAATGATACGACCGCAACCGTGGCACACTAAACAGACCAGATATATTCAGCGATGCTCACGGGCTGCTGAATGGCAGTGGAGAAAATCACGCACCTGTGCTGATTTCCAGAATTATAAATTCACCCTTAAGTCCTACAACTCTGCCCTCAGCATGGCCAAACAAGTCTATTTCTCCTCCCTTGTGTCACCTCACGCATCCAACCCCAGAAAGCTGTTCTCAACCTTTAACTCCCTTCTACGTTGAGTTGTGTTATACAATTGAACCCCTAGCTATATAAGTGTATCTGGCAGTTAAATTATATAACTGAATTCTCAGCCATATACTATTACACTTTCAATTCATTGTAATTTAACCATATCACAGTAACAGAACTGGTGTAATCCATTAGAGGTATTGTACTTTTGTCATAATAGTGGTGAAACCCAACAGAGGACAAAGTAAATGATATTATGATATACTTCAATACAATGTACACCATCACAGTGGGCACTGAGTAAACTGATATCGAAATTCACAAAATAGGTGTTTGCTTTGACTACTCTAAGCGAACCCACGATCTCAATACACTGTTATATTCTGTACTATTAACTGATGATCTACTGTTATAATTTAAATGAAAAACTAATGCTACTAAACCTGTAAAAACGGTTAAGGTGGGGGTATATTATATCCTGCAGGAATTATCCTTGGACATTTGCAGTACACAACTCTACTATACTACTTGGGTATCTTATTGGGTATTAAACTCTATAGCCTATATAAACCCTTGATAATTATATCTATACTCATAGACCTCTAAGGAGGAATATACTCTTTAGTGACCCTTGGTAGGTCCTTACTAGCCTAAATACATTGTTTTGTTCTATTTCAATCATAGCACCATCTGGGTTAGTGTTTTTAATTGTTCATGTTTTCCGCAAATTTTTAGCACTGAAAAATCAATAAATGTTAAGTTTTAAAATTTAGTTTAGTTTAAGTATAATTGGAGACCAATGCTGTCTCTTTAAATTCTATGCCACATTGAAATCTACAAACATAATCACTTGTAATTTGCTCTTGAGTGCTATGAGTGTACCCTTTCCTGGTGGTTATCCCTTTAACCACATCTAGCCCTCCAAGTTTGTATTTAGTACACAGCACCACAGACTCTTTTACTACTAAATTTGATCTGGAACACATTCCAGAGTTTATTATATTAAGAGATCTAGAGCACATTTATTTGAATCCAAACAAGTAGTGCCATTGGTTTCCCTCTCTCGTCCCTTCTACGTCCGCCTGCCCCTCCCGGCCACTACCAACCTCACTGCTCAAATTATTGCTGATCACTTCAAAAATAAAATTGACACCATTAGAAAAAAAGAGATCTGCACCTCACATC
The DNA here is from genome assembly GCF_027579735.1 of Bombina bombina. Classification (NCBI taxonomy): domain Eukaryota; kingdom Metazoa; phylum Chordata; class Amphibia; order Anura; family Bombinatoridae; genus Bombina; species Bombina bombina. Next base: position 283,656,075 of record NC_069503.1, on the reverse strand, counting down.
CCTCAAACCCAGCAATCCTACCCACCCCTTCTATTAACAAAAATCTATGCTACTTCCCTCCTGTAACAGAGGAAGAAGTCTCTGCACTCCTATCCTTGGCTCATCTCACAACCTGTCCATTTGACCCTATTCCTTCACTACTTATTCCCTCTCTCTCTGCTTCAGTAACCCCTACCCTAACTCATCTCTTTAACCAATCTCTCACCGCTGACACATTCAAGCATGCGTCAATCATACCAATCCTAAAAAAGCCGTTGCTTGACCCCTCCTCGCCTTCTAACTATCGACTGGTCTCCTTACTTCCCTTTGCTTTAAAATTATTGGAACGACTAGTCTATAATTGGCTAACTCAATTTCTCACAACTAACTCAATTTGGTCACAATCTGGTTTCCGCCCTAAACACTCAACAGAAACCGCTCTTGCTAAAGTAACAAATGACCTGTTATCAGCTAAAGCAAAAGGCTATTACTACTTAGCAATTCTTCTTGACCTGTCCGCAGCTTTTGACACAGTTGACCATCCTCTCCTCCTAAAAATACTACATTCATTTGGCATCCGAGACACAGCCCTCTCCTAGTTTGCATCATATCTGTCAAACCGCTCGTTTTCAGTTTCCTTTAACAACATATCTTGTGATCCTATGCCTCTCTCAGTTGGAGTACCGCAAGGCTCTGTCTTGGGCCCCTTGCTTTTCTCTCTCTATACATCCTGCCTTGGAAAACGTATAGCCTCCTTTGAATTCCAGTACCACTTGTATGCTGATGATACCCAAATCTATCTTTCCTCTTCCGATATCTCTCCCTCTTTACTCAACCAGATTTCTGACTGCCTCTCTGCAATTTCCTCTTGGGTGTCTTCGCACTACCTCCAACTCAATCTGTCCAAAACTGAGCTGCTTCTTATCCCCCCTCTTCAAGACATCCAACACCTGACATTTCTCTGACGGTTGGAGACTCTATTCTCAACACCTCACCCCAGGTCCGCTGTCTTGGGGTCACACTAGACTCAGAACTCACATTCAACCCACATATACACACACCTACGCAACATTTCCAGAATTCATCTCTTCCTTACTCAAAAAAACTACAAAAATACTTATTCATTCCCTCATTTTGTCACGCATTGATTATTGCAATCTACTCCTAAATGGCCTTCCAAAACACTGCCTCTCCTCCCTCCAATCTATTATGAATGCTTCTGCTAGACTCATCCACCTAAGTCACCGATCTACATCAGCTGCTCCGCTCTGCCAGTCTTTACACTGGCTCCCCATACACTCCAGAATACAATTTAAAGTATTAACCCTAACTTACAAAGCACTCAACAGTCTAACTCCCAACTATATTTCCTTTCTCATCGTGAAATATTCCCCATCCCGTCCTCTTCAATCAACCTCTGACCTACGTCTCTACACTCCAGTTATCTCTACGTCCCACTCCCGCCTCCAAGACTTTGCACGTGCTGCTCCTGTCCTCTGGAACTCTCTACCCCGCTCCATTAGACTGTCTCCAACCTTGTATAGCTTCAGACGCTCCTTGAAAACTCACCTATTCAGAGAGGCTTACCATCTCTCCTCCATCCCTCATCCAAACCAAACTAATACATGTACATGAACTGCCTGACTCACTGCTGCAAATACAACAGATGTAACAAGCTACCCCAAACTTATGTCTCTGCACCCTTAACCTATAGACTGTAAGCTCTCCGGAGCAGGGCCCTCTTCCTCCTGTACTAGATTTGTTTACTTTTGTTATGTTTTGTATTTTATCACAAATCTTTGTCATTGTATACCCCTATCATTGTACCCAGCGCTACGGAATTTGGCAGCACTTTACAAATAAATGATAATAATAATAAAAATGATTCAGATAGAGAATACAATTTTTTTTTTTTTTAAAGGATGCTTTCCTGGCTTCGAGATCAGCGTAGTTACTGACGCTAAGAAATTTGATGAGATTATCCCCAGAATAATAAAAGTTAAAAAGATTTTCTAGGTATGGGGTAATATCTTGACTTAAAATTTTATAAAACTCATTGGAGATTGCATCCGGGCCTGGCGCCTTATCTAGGTGTAAGTTCTTAATAGCTTTTTTAAATTCAAATTCCGAGATAGAGGAGTTCAAATTCGCACTATCAGAGGTCAAAGTAGGATTTTGAATCTTCTCCCAAAATATATCTCTATGTGATATATTTGATTCTTGCCAGGCATATAAATTATCATAATATGTGGAGAAAACTTGCATCACTTCGTCCGGTGATATTACCAGTTTTTTCCGTTTTGTATCCTATGAATTACTGGGGATTTATTGATATTTTTAACTAATGATGCTAATAACTTCCCGGTTTTGTTCCGGTATTTATGAAACTTGGCTTGGGACCTAATTTCAGATTGCGTTGTTTTATGTAATAAGAAAGTATCTCTTTCTTTTTTGGCTCTATTGTAAGTCTCCCAATTTCCCATAGATCTGTCTGCCAGATAGTGATTATACGATTTGGTTAAGAATTTTAGAACTTCCTGTTCTTTCTTCAAATATCTTTTCCGCTCTATTGATGTATATGCTATAATTTCTCCTCTCCAAACCGCCTTCGCTGTTTCCAAGAAAATCACAGGTTTGGTTATATAATCACCATTGAATTGTACAAATTCATTGAATTTCTTTTTAAAGAAATCCTTAAATTTAATATCCGTATAAAGATACCTGGGGGGAAAAAACGTTTAGATGCTGGAGCGCGGATAGAGATGGCAATCCGCAAAGATATTGGTGCGTGATCTGATATAGAGATAGGGTATATATCGGTTTTAACTTGGAGTTTGGCTGTTTTATCATCCACCAAAAACAGGTCAATCCTAGATTATGATTTATGAGCTTTGGATAGGCATGTAAATTCTCTAACATCAGCATTTTGAGTCCTCCATATATCTTTAACTGCCAAATTTGAGAAAATCTTTTTGAACAACTTGGATTCTAAGGCATCTCTTTTTGTCTTAACTAAAGGGGATATTTTCCTAAGCCTATCCAATGGATATTGGGGGGCCATATTGAAATCCCCTCTGATAATAAGGTAGCCCTCCGTACATTGCAAAATCTTTGTTTGAACCATATCCCAAAAGTCTGAGCTAATTATATGAGGTGCGTATACATTACGGATCGTATAGATGCAATTCATTATTTTTAACTTTAGCAGAAGATACCTCCCCTCAGGATCTGCATATATGTGAAGTATCTGGTGATTGATCTTCTTTCCTATTAGGATTGCCACTCCTCTCTTTCTATTCATACCTGAAGCAGCCACTACCTCTCCAACCCAGGAAGACTTAAACTTGAGTGTTTCAAATAAATCTAAATGTGTTTCTTGTATATAAGCTATATCGCTTTTTAATTTCTTGAGGTGTGTGAGAATTGCTTTCCGTTTGATTGGGGAAGTAACACCCCCTATATTCCAAGATACTATGTTTAGATTATTGTGCTCAGCCATGTTCTAAACAAAACAAACAAACCAGTAAACAAGCAGAAGAGGGGGAAAAAAAAAAGGAAGAAGGAACCCCTCCCTTCCAATCCCCCCTCCCCCTCTCATCATAAAATCCAGTCTTAAGCTTCTTTTCCACTTTTCATTTATATACATCAGGGGGGGGGGACCCCCCTCCCCCTTTATTAAGTAACCACCAATCCTGAAAGTACATATAGTACATCAAAAGAAAGTAAAAGAAGAAAAGAGAAGACAAGAGTAATTCTTATAACTATGCAATTTGTGTTATTCCCTTTTCTGACATAAATTTCTCAGCCTCCTTAAGGTTGTCAAAGAAACTCGTTTGGCCATTATTTGTAATTCTTAATCTAGCTGGGTATACTATTGTAGCTTGAATTCCTAAGTTAATGAGTTTTGTGCATAGCGGCAACATTTCCCTTCTCCTCATGGAAGTCTCGTAAGAGAAATCTTGGAAGAGAGAAATCTTCACCCCTCCTAATAGGACCTGATGAACTTTCCGATAGTAATGCAGCAAGGTTACTTTTTCTTGGAAATTAAGGAGTTTAGCTATAACCGGTCTTGGTCGCTGTTCCCTACTGGTATTAGCTATTTGTCCCCCTATTCTATGAATCCGTTCCACCACAATAGTGGGGTATGAGGCAGGGATGCCCAGGAGATTAACTAGAGTTGTTGAAATACATTTTATCAGATTTTAATTTGCTTTATTCTCTGGAAGTCCAATTATCCTAATGTTATTTCTGTGTGACCTATTCTCAAGGTCTTCTATTTTGTATTGCATTTTTTGAAGAGTAAGACTATTAGTTTCAAGTTTAGTTTGTAACAACACATTATTATCTTCCAGATCGGATATCCTCAGCTCAGCCTCTTGAAGACTTTTAGAAAATTGTCTGACTTCGGTAGTTAATATTAAAATATCTTGCTTCATTTCTGATCTGAGGGTATCCAACTTAGGTGTTAAGGCATTCGTTATGTTCTCAACCAGAGCCTGCATATCCGTATATTCATTAATTCTTGAAGAGGCTGTACTTACAGCATGGATCTCAACTGCAGTTTCTAAAGTGTTTTTATTTTTCCTCTCTCTAGATTTGCCGGCCATTGCTGGAGGGGTGTGTTTGTGGTATGTTGGTGAAATAATACATTTATCCATATAATGTGTGTGAGAAAAAAAAATCCCCAAAAAAAAAAAACATCAAGTGAACACGTGAGGATTAAGTGTGAAAAAAATAAATAAAATAAGAAAAAACAGGGAGAATTTCTACAAAAAAGTGGTTAGTCTAGTGCGTCTAATATCCATCAAAGTAAATAATCAGGATTTTTTAAACACTTTTGTATGTTAAACCAATATAAAAACTGTTTTTAACCCTGAGCTGCTGCTAGTAATAACAGAGACTTAAATGCTGCCAGCTTATAAAAGATTCCTTATCATATTATTGTCGAGCTGTATAATTTAGCCAGCATTCCAACCTATACATTATGTCCCTGAGACAAAGAGGTTTTTAAAAAACAAACAAACATAATAATAATAATAATTATTAGGTTAGCTGTAGCATAACATAGAAATAAATGTTTATACAGAATTCTATTATATATTCAACCTTTTTAATATTTGCAAAGTATTAACTATGCCTAAGCTTGTAAATAAAATGTTGGCTATAGCTTAATTATATATCTCTTTAGACTCTTATGAGAATATGCTTTAGCCTTTTATATTTAGCTTAAAAAAAATCCCTTTTTTCTCTTAACATGTATGTATGACAGCCACTATACAGACAGATTTTAACCTAGGACCTCTGCTGGTTATTTCAGAAACTTCAAAGATACCAGCTTTCAGTTGTTAGATTCTTCTGTACCTTAATGTAATTGTGCTATAAAGCTGATAGCGGACAGGTCAGCAAGTATGCAGTGACCAAGTGCGCATGCGCACGAAACGAGTCTGCCTTTGATTTTGTCCGCACAACTATTGTGCTTTTATATGTGCTTTTTACAGCTGTTCTTAGCTGTCATCCTTTTATCTACTTTTGAATTTTTTATCCGTTGTGACATTGGACTATTTGACACAGTGCGCCTTATCTTTGGATTTTTGTACTCTGTTTGGCGAGGCTTGCAGACCCGCCTTAGGCTGCATTTGCAATATTCCTAGTCTCCATATTTACCCACTCTCCATTGTGCCGTAAACCTCTTCTGCCGATTGTCCTATCTGGGTATCTGTGTGCACTTTATTCACAGTTGTTTCTTTGTGTGTATGTGTGTATAGTGTGTGTATATATATATATATATATATATATATATATATATATATATATATGCAATCCAAGTAAACCCACGCCAGGCATAAGCAATGAAGAAGTAGGCAACACAGTAGTATAATCCAAAACCCTTTAATGGAGAAAAGTAAAGAAACAAGGGCCTTAACTCATAACGTTTCGGCTCGTGCAGGAGCCTTTTTCAAATGAAGGCCGTAGAGACATGAATAAAGTATACTCCTGTGTTATCTGCTTCTTTTGGGTATTCCTTCATAGCTGCCGTTTCCATACTCCACATATACATTCGTATGCAAAAGTTTAGGCACTCCTGACAATTTCCATGATTTTAATGTATAAATAATTGGGTGTTTGGATCAGCAATTTCATTTTGAGCTATCAAATAACTGAAGGACACAGTAATATTTCAGTAGTGAAATGAGGTTTATTGGATTAACAGAAAATGTGCAATATGCATCAAAACGAAATTAGACAGGTGCATAAATTTGGGCACCATTGTCATTTTGAAAAGAAAAAAGGAGTTTCAATTCTTGGATTGAAAGAATGTACACTTAGATAGCACCTGTTTTTTCTTTGTTACCATTGTTATTTTGTTGATTTGAATACCTGTAACTACCTAGCACTGATTAATTGGAACACACAATTGGTTTGGTGAGCCTATTAAGCCTTGAACTTCATAGACAGGTGCATCCAATCATGAGAAAAGGTATTTAAGGTGGCCAATTGCAAGTTGTTGTTCTCTTTGACTGTCCTCTGAAGAGTGGCAACATGGGGGCCTCAAAACAACTCTAAAATGACCTGAAAACAAAGATTGTTCAAAATTATGGTTTAGGGGAAGGCTACAAAAAGCTATTGCAGAGATTTAAGCTGTCAGTGTCCACTGTGAGGAACATAGTGAGGAAATGGAAGACCACAGGCACAGTTCTTGTTAAGGCCAGAAGTAAAATATCAGAGAGGCAAAGGCAAAGGATGGTGAGAACGCTCAAAAACAGCCCATAGACCACCACCAAAGATTTTGCTGCAGATGGTGTCACTGTGCATCGTTCAACAATTCAGCGCACTTTGCACAAGGAGAAGCTGTATGGGAGAGTGATGCGGAAGAAGCCTTTTCTGCACACAGGCCATAAACAGAGTAGCTTGAGGTATGCAAACACACATTTGGACAAGCCAGCTTCATTTTGGAAGAAGGTGCTGTGGACTGATAAAACAAAGATCGAGTTATTTGGTCATAACAAGGGGCATTATGCATGGCGGCAAAAGAACACAGCATTCCAAGACAAACACTTTCTAGTCACAGTAAAATTTGGTGGATGTTCCATCATGCTGTGGGGCTGTGTGGCCAGTGCCGGTACTGGAAATCTTGTTAAATTTGAGGGTCGCATGGATTCCACTCAATATCAGCAGCTACTTGAGAATAATGTTGAGGAATCAGACACAAAGTCGAAGTTACGCAGGGGCTGGATATTTCAACAAGACAACGACCCATAACACTGCTCAAAATCTACTCTGGCATTTATGCAGAGGAACAAGTACAATGTTCTGGAATGGCCATCCCAGTCCCCAGACCTGAATACCACTGAAAATCTGTGGGGTGATTTGAAGTGGGCTGTCCATGCTCGACAACCATCAAACCTAACTGAACTGGAGATGTTTTGCAAGGAGGAATGGTCCAAAATACCTTCATCCAGAATCCAGACACTCATTACAGGCTATAGGAAGCGTCTAGAGGCTGTTATTTCTGCTAAAGGAGGCTCTAAATAAATATTGATGCAATATTTCTGTTGGGGTGCCCAAGTTATTTGATAGATCAAAATGAAATTGCTGATCCAAAAACCCAATTATTTATAAATAAAAATCATGGAAATTGTTAGGGTGCCTAAACGTTTGCATACGACTGTGTATATATGTATATATATATATATATATATATATATCTGTGTGTGTGTGTGTGTGTGTGTGTGTGTGTGTGTGTGTGTGTGTGTGTGTGCAGAAAACAGGAATGTGAAATATTTACAATAACGACATAGTTAAAACCATTATTAAGTATGAATATTGCATAAATATGTTTTTCCCCTAACACCTGATACCTCATATCTTTGAGCCCTTATAACTTTTGTGCAATATTTTTTTTAAATATTTTTTATTAGATGGTGTTATTATGAATGTAACTGTACTTTGTAGTATATTTTTGATGTGTTTTGTAACACTTTTTTTGTTTTGCAAAACAGTTAATCAGAGCCAACACTGCACAATGCAGACAGCAAGGAATGATTGCTTTATTCACTGTTTCACTGCCGGGCAACTCACAAAATCTAGCTTTAGAGGAAACACTGGCACTAACCCGTTGCACGTTAACTTCAATTGACCTCAAGCGATAGCATTTACTTTCAACTTGTAACCTGACGAGAGCCATTTAAACTTTCAATTTAAAACCCGAAGAGCGCAAACAGCCACGATAAACCCCTTTTCTCTCATGTGCAAAAGTTAGGGCTAGATTACGAGTGGCGCGCTGTGTGTTTAATCCCTACAGAGGGTTTAAACACATAGTTAAAAGTCAGCGTCAAAGCAGCAATGCACTTCTGGGTCCTAGCTGAACACTGAATCTGGTGAGCCAATGACACAAAGCAATATGTGTGTAGCCACCAATCACCAGCTAGCTAGCTCCCTGTGCAATGCTGCTTCTGAGCTTACATAGGTAGGTTTGCAAAGGATATCAAGAAAAGTAAGCACATTTTATAACAGAAGTAAACAAAATCTCTTAAAATCACATGTGCTAAATCATGAAAGTTTAATTATGACTTTCAAATAAATTATGTTCCTAATGCTTTGCTCAACTGCATAGTTGCCAACTGTCCTGTTTTTTGCTGGGACAGTCCCGGAATTTAGGACCCAGTCCCGGCCATTTAAATGTCCCAGGAATTCCTGAGAGGACCAAAATGGCTGAAAATAAGCTGCCCCCATCCTCCTCCCGCCCCCGGTACCCTGTACCACTATTCTGCGTAGGGGCTGGCCAAGGGGACTTCAGAATTACTTATGGCAGTCAGAGCGTTGCATGGGTTACCATGGCAATGATCCGACGAGGAGAGAGCTTGGGTCTCGCGAGAGAGGGGGAGAATTGTTCAGCCTTCGCCACAGCTGGTGCAAGATAATTTTTTTTTTACATTCACCCAATGGCTGTCAAATAAAGGTGAAATTACTTTTTATTTTACATTCTTGGTTGCCAAAGATGACTTGCGTTACGGGCATTGGGAGGTCAAAGGGGTCAGTGCACAATTATATGGTATTGGCTCTTCTGTGATCTGCGACGCTACACTTTGTACGTGTCTGTGTATGCCCTGTTCATGTTACTTGTGTAATCCAGCTGTGATAATGTCCCACATGTGACATTGCACAATGTACTAAATGTCCTTCCTTGATTAAGGCTGATGTAACACTACAGGGGCATCTGTTCCTGCTTACATAGTCTTTCTTTCTCTCAGTCGGTCTCTCCTCCGTATTCTACTGAATTAATGGCTATGTAGCAGGGTGCCGATTCCCATTGCAAGCAACACCTACTGAACCTGATTTCCTGCACTATAAGCTCACTCTTTACTCTTACACCTCTGACCTTCGCTTAGCTAAGCAAACATACTTCTCTTCTCTTATATCCACTCACTTTTCAAAACCTAAAAGACTCTTCTCCATCTTCAACTCTCTCCTCTACCCACCTGCACCACCCCCCTCATCTGCATTCAGTGCTCAAGACCTTGCTGACTATTTTTTCAATAAAACACTTGCCATCCGAAGAAACATCCCAAAACAAACCTGCAATCTCCCAACTTCACTCCCAGTCACCCCCTCTGCCACTCTCTGCACCCTCCTCCCAACCACTGAGAGCGAAGTGGCTTCCCTTTTGTCTTCTTCTCACCTCCCTACCTGCACACTTGACCCTATTCCTTCACATCTAATTCCCCCGCTGTCTCCCACCCTCACTCCGGCTCTTACTCACATATTCAACCACCTTTCTACCGGCTCATTCCCTGCCTCCTTCAAACATGCAAAGGTCACCCCCATCCTCAAAAAACCCTCCCTTGACCCCAACTCCCCTGCAAACTACCACCCCATATCACTGCTCCCGCTAGCTTCAAAATTACTTGAAAAACTAGTTTTCAATCGCCTAACCCAATTCCTGTCCTCCAACTCATTGCTCGACCCCCTGCAATCTGGCTTCCGTCCCCAACACTCAACTGAGACTGCCCTCACCAAGGTTACTAATGATCTCCTTTCTGCTAAAAACAAAGGCTACTACTCTATACTCATCTTACTGGACCTCTCTGCTGCTTTTGACACTATTGACCATCCCCTTCTCCTACAGACTCTCAGCTCTCTTGGGGTCTGTGACACTGCCCTCTCCTGGATTCACTCTCATCTCTCCAACAGATCCTTCTCCGTCTCTTCTGCTGGTGACTCCTCCTCTCTTTTGCCTCTGTCTGTTGGAGTACCTCAAGGCTCTGTCCTGGGTCCTCTACTCTTCTCTATTTACACTTCTTCACTGGGTAAACTTATCAACAGTTATGGCTTCAGCAATCATCTCTATGCTGACGATACCTAGATCTACCTTTCCACCCCTGCACTCTCTCCTTCGGTCAATTCTCACATCAGCGACGGCTTATCTGGCATTTCCTCCTGGTTTGCCTCTCACCACCTAAGTATAAACATGTGCAAGACCGAACTACTTCTAATTCCCCCCTCTAACTCTACTCCAGTTTCTAATTTTTCCATCACTGTTGGCGGCACCACTATATCCCCATCACCCCAAGTCCGCTGCCTTGGAGTCACACTTGACTTAAATCTGTCCTTCATTTCCGACATCCAATTGCTCTCTTCATCCTGCCGCAACCACCTACGCAATATCTCCAAAATTTGTCCGTTTCTAAGTGCTGAAGCTACTAAACAGCTAATCCACTCCCTGGTAATTTCCCGACTTGACTACTGTAACAACTTACTAACTGGCCTCCCTCTCTCCCGCCTCTCTCCCCTCCAATCCATCCTTAATGCATCTGCCAGACTAATCCACCTCTCTCAACGCTCTGTTTCTGCTGCACCTCTCTGCGAGTCCCTTCACTGGCTCCCCATTCACAACAGAGTTAAATTCAAAATTCTCACCATGACCTACAAAGCCCTCACCAATGTTGCCCCACCCTACCTGTCCTCACTTATCAACAAATACACTCCTGCCCGTCCCCTAAGATCCAACAATGACCTGCTTCTTGCATCCTCTACCATCACCTCCTCTCATGCTAGACTACAGGACTTCTCTCGGGCGGCACCAACCCTCTGGAACGCACTTCCTTGTGCTGTCAGACATGACCCTAAACTCTCCTCCTTTAAACGTTCCCTAAAGACCTTTCTGTTCAGGGAAGCTTATCACCCGACTTATTAACATACTAACTTCACTTAACTAACAGCTGCCCTCTATCTCCTCACTAATATCATTCTCAACTTTGCAGTCCCCACCTCCTGTTTCCCATCCTACCCATCTAGATTGTAAGTTCCCACGGGAATAGGGCCCTCAATTCCCTGTTTTTTTTTTCTATAAAATGTTGTCATATTGTTTCTACATTGTACTGTTATCCTTGTACCCATGGGCAGCGCTGCGGAATCTGTTGGCGCTTTATAAATAAAGAATAAATAATAATACATAGTTTATTTCCTAGAAAACACTGAGCTTTGGTGCTAAAACTGAACATGTAGTTAAAAGAACAATATGTCTTGTTGCTAAAAGCATAATTCATGTATATACTATGTTGTTTTTATACATTTAGATCTCTCTTTTAACATATATATACATATATATATATATATATATATATATATATATATATATATTTATATACATACAGAAACCTGATTTAAGGTAAATACATATAATGTGAAATTAACAAGGATGTATATTGTGTACAAAATGTTCTCTCCACAGCCCCTATCACACAAATTCTCACCCACACACTGTAGTTAAAGGGATGGGAAAGTTAAAATTAAACTTGCATGATTCAGATAGAGCATGTCATTTTAAGACATTTAATTTCACTTCTGTTTTTAAAATGTGCTTCATTCTCTTGGTATCCCTTGTTGAAAAAGAATACACACATATCCTACACTGGTGCGGTGCTGATTGATGCCTGCACACATTTGTCTCTTGTGATTGTCTCTTGTGAGAGGGATACTCTCTATAATATTAATGGGAGGGGCTGGGTGTGTGAGGCATTTTCCTTTTGCTCCCATTTCTTTCATTAATTCCATTCCGTACATTCTCCTTCTATAACTTTTAGTTTCTCATATATATATATATATATATATATATATATATATATATATATATATATATATATATATATATATATATATATATATATATATATAAAATCTCCACCATAATAAATAGGAGGGGCTAAATTATGCTAATTATGTGGGTTTGGCAAAGTGGGCAGAACTTTAGGGCAGGGGGTGTGGTAAAAGTTTTCATGCAGGTAATTGATAGCTGCTAAATATCTGTAGAATTTTTTTTTTCAAATGTTGGGAATTATGCAACTGATGTACGTGTATACTATCATGCTTTGATTAACGTAATGTATAAAATGTGTCCTCCAGCTGTGAGTAAAGCATTTAATTCAAAAATGACTCATTCTCTGCGTTAACTATCCGTGGGTAAAGATTAGATTATCAAACCGCAACTAAGTAAGCAGGTGCAGACTCTAGCTAAACCATAATGATTTAACAGGACATCATATTATATATATATATATATATATATATATAATATCTGAATAAACAATATGTTACAATGATATTCCCTGCTGTGTAATACATTCTTGCACACCAGGCAACAGTAATAATAATATTATTAATAATTTTAACACAATGATGTGTTCGCCAATACCAGCAGTGCGCACCGAACATGCCCCCTCCCCAGTCCTGCTCCTTACGTTGTGTGATGGGTTTTGGTCCAGGGGCGCTGGTAGGATTTCCCCAAACCAGACACAGGCTGAACAATATAAGGACATGGGTGTATGGATGTTGCACCCATCTAATCTCCATCGTTAAACCTCGGCGACTCGGTAATAACATTGAAGACAATGACAGTATCTTTATGCTTCAGCATTAGACAGAAGCTGCTGCGAATTACAGATGCAATAACTTCCGGGAGGCTGGCTATGGACTTGAGCTTCCTGCAACACACTAACCCCCTGCAAGCACGTGAGTGTCTTGTGATGCAGACATTTGTCACTGCTTGAATAGATTATTATTATTTGAATGAAGTATAAATCACGCTGCAACATCTAGTCGTTTATTTCCTGGAGGTCAAGTTAAACCAAATTATGTGAAATGCATACAATTTACTGAAACTGTTCAGGAATAGACGTTTGTGTGTGTTAAATATTTATTGAGCTGTAAATGGGGTAGCATGTTAGTGGTATACATTATTGCAATCCTTCTTAAAATGTGTAATAATATTAAACTGTTAAAAAACCATTACCATAGTTTGGAAAGATCAGAAGGAACCTGTGTGTCACGGCTGAGATTTGCACGGAAGATGACACAGTCATGCTTAGACCGCAAAGGGGGGTTTGATAGAAGGTTGCACAGTTTTTGAAAACTTCCTGTGTGTTAGCGTGGAGTGGATCCTGTAAAATCTGTCTCCAGACAGTGCACTAGAACATAACCTTTTATGTGTGTATTTGTAGCCTAACTGAACTGAATTTATAGTACCGTATTTTTTTGTGTGCGATTCATCGATATATCCTAGAAGCATATACATTTTGGTTCTTAAATCACAGTGAACACGCATAGTTCACAGCAAATGTTTTGGTGGCTGCGTGTTTAATCTCTTATCTGTCAATGGATGCGTGATTAATAATTTGGTTGCCACAGTAAACGTTGCACTAGTATCAGGCAGCTAACGTGTTACTAAATAAAAGGCAAGCACATTTTGATAGGAGGCAGCTGCTTCACGTCCACTATAGAAAGGATGCGAGAACTGTTGGTGTACATATTAATTCTTTTATAGGGTTGCATATGCCAGATATGTTACTTTTGCCTCTATACATTGTATACAAAAAGTCGTATATGTTGTGAGTCCAGTAGCATCTAAGAAAATGCTAATAATAATTTTCCATGTCAGATTTTGTTATGATTGTTTTAAGCAGTGAATCTGCCAATTAAAATCATAGATCACTCTCGTATTTTATTCCTTATTCTCAAGTACAAATGAAAGAAAACAAATATAAATTGTGTTTCACATTAGTTGTCAAATGTTATGTTGTTGGTTGCTTATAATATACAGTCAATAAATAACCATCTCGTGTTAGTTTTATTTTTAAATTAAAGGATGTAATACATAACTGGGATTACTAGGCAATATACTTCACAGATAATTACACAAATATATGGGACTATAAGCAAACTTATTCCTATTCTGTCTTGAAATTGGGCATTCTGTAGACTAGTTTTACATTTATAGTTTGTCATTAATAGTGTTATATTATGTGTGTTCCTTTTAAAATACTATGTTGTTAAATTTTTAGTTTATGTCCTACTTTAACAGTCCCCTTTGTTGTAGAAGGTTCTGAATCTGATATTATATATTAATTTCATTTCCAGAATGGCTGATGGAGATAACAAAGGTCATGAAAATGGCAAGTTGGAAGATGTGACTGAAAGCCGTGATAAGGGTGTAGCTGCAATTAAACCTCAGTAAGCACTTGGGAATTTTTGCATACCTTCTCTATCAGTTTTATGATTATTCATCTGTACTGAATACTATTTGTGATTGCAGAAAATCTGGTTATATAACTAATAGTAGCTGTTCATGGTTGTGTTTTTGTTTTGTTTTTTTGCTTTTATTTTAATGGATTTTTTAACACATTGGTCATGTTCAGGCCCTTACGACCACCATCTTAATTCGTCAAAGCTGCGAGCTAATTTTGCCCACAGCTACAAATTAGTTCCACAGCCTTTTTAATATGTTTCTTTTTATGCTTAGTAGATAAAT
>NC_069503.1:283631293-283633793 GCF_027579735.1 Bombina bombina | reverse complement strand
TGTATTTGGCATATATTAGAAAATCAATGCCGAAAACGACTGATGTCTAAAGCTTTCTGCTAATTTCTGCGATAGATTTAGTACAGTAAAAGCGCAAATCACAAAGGTCTGTGTGTTGCACTAATACACAAATAAGTCCACTGCAGAAAGCAGCCATTTTCATCATTCTTTTCCCTAACAAATGCTAAAAACTAATTGTTGCACATCTGTAGTCCATATTAAACTTTTATGGTTCAGACAGACTATGAGATTTTTAATTGAATTCTATCTTCAAATTTACTTCTTTGTTTTCAAATAATGTCTTGAAAAAAAATGTTTTACATGTAAGTAGCATGTATAATCAAGTACTGGTTTACAACACTTTGCATGCAAAATAAATGTACGTGCCATCCTCTTAGCACATTTTACAATATTTTGCAAAAAATTCAATAACTCACCCTCTTAAAAACCTGGAGGAATTCATGTTCTTGTTATCCTAATTTGTAGCCAATAGGGATGGATATAAATGAGATTGTTCTCTGATCTAAGCAGTCACTGCCCACGTTACATATAACGTTGAGCTGTTAAAACAGATGTGTACAAACATGCACTTTTCAGTAAGTGTTCCATATGAACACAGATCACTGACTTGTAATAATAGCCGCAGCTCTGAATTTTGAGAAACTGAGCTCAGTTTTATAGTTAAAGGTCTATTCACTTTTATCTTTTTAGATGTTTGTAATTTTTGTGCATTGCATAAATACTTAACTATTCCTTTTCCCCACTGCAGATTGACTTCAGGAAAAAACTTTACCTTGCACCATTAACAACGGTATTTCTTTTTTTATTCTGAAAATTACATTCTTTCTTTTTCTTTCTTTTTTTTACATGTTTCACAGATTTGTGCTTATATCAATTGTTTACCTAACAAATGTTGTGTAGATAGTAGTAATTTTTCTCCTGCATTTTAATTTATCTGGATAGATTTGGAAGTTGGCAAATTATTTCCTATTAACTCTGATTCTAGTACATGCTTGCATTAGAAAAATAACTCTTCAGATAGGATTTTTTTATTTTTACATAGCGGATATAAAATTAAATTTTCTATATTTTTCCTTGTCAGTGTGGCAATTTGCCTTTCAGAAGAATATGCAAACGTTATGGAGCAGACATTACTTGTGGAGAGATGGCCATGTGCACAAATCTTCTTCAGGGCCAGCCTTCTGAATGGGCACTTCTAAAGCGTCATCATTCGGAAGATATTTTTGGAGTTCAGGTCTGTTATGATTTTAAACAAATGTACATAGTAAAAGCACATTTTAATGTTCTGAGGCTAATCAACCATTTTTTACTTTTTATAGATCGAGGGTTCTTTTCCTGATACTATGACAAAATGTGCTGAACTCCTTAACAAAACCATCGATGTAGATTTTGTAGATATTAACGTAGGATGCCCAATAGATTTGGTATATAAAAAGGTAGACCTTTTTTATTTATTTTACATTACGCATAAAATGACATTTGATGCAAGAAATATATATTTTATATGCACATATACATACACACCCGTTGTCTTGCAATCTATCTCTGTGTGTCTGTCCATCCCCCTGTTTATTTGTTCACTGGCATAAACTACCTAAAATTTGATCTCAAGCCCTCTGTGGGGCATATCTAGGGTGGATGTGCATTCAGAACATTTGTTATGAAAACGAATGGCGAATATGGCCGCCGCCAGTATCATTCGGCTATTTTCTGAGCCGGATATCTTATTGTTAAAGTGCAACACACTAAGATCTGGATGTGCAAAGATCTCAGTGTGTAGGACTTTCACATGAAGAAATCTGGCTTTGAAAAGAGCAGAATGATGGTGGCAATGGCAATATTAGGCATTTGTTACATAACAAATATTCTGAATGCACATCCCTAAGCCTAGTTTGAGAAGGTAATCACCACTACAATAACAACCACCTGTAAATTAGAGTGAGTGTAATAGAAAATCTGACTTTCACGCAAGAGGTCTCATTCCGATCAAATTAAATAATAGTGGGAGATGGGGGCTATGCACCTGCCCCTCCCTCTTCATAGAAAAAATTATTTGTTTCTAGGGGCACAGGTGGTGATAGTTTAAAAGGTGATAATCACCAAAGGAGAAAAATTATTGTATATGCACTACTGCTGCCATAAGTATGCACAAGTTCCAAAGAGAATCCTTGTAGGTTTGTCAGCTTCACAAATCTTATAGACAGCCCATGACTCCAGATTCTAGGGAACAGTTTGGGGAAACACATTAACAGCTGCTTTTGCTTTAGTTTATAATTATAAACTTGTTTACAAAATATATTTCACCACTTATACAATAGCACTGGGTTTTTATTTTTATTTAGTCACATTTGAAAAAGTAGAAAAAAAGCAGAAAATATTACTTTTGGTTTTTAGACTCTATGCAGAAGCATGTATTAGGGAATTAAGCAAAGTGAAACCTCTAATGATGCAATACCCTGCTGTACAACTAGATGGCAGT